>NC_139225.1:1465683-1479841 GCF_055691185.1 Crinia signifera | reverse complement strand
TGACAAGAGTAATAGTTGCTCATAACCAAGCCACATGTACCTATCATTTGTCCTGTCCATTCTATATAAAGCTAGGTAGAATCTGATTGATAACATGTAAGAGGTGCATATAAGTCAGTTATGGGTTTATCCCTATTCTCTGTAAAATATAAATATATAGCAGAAACAGTCTGGGGTCACGTCGCACCAGCCGATGGGGACACATCGCACCAGCCGATGGGGACACATCGCACCAGCCGATGGGGACACATCGCACCAGCCGATGGGGACACATCGCACCAGCCGATGGGGACACATCGCACCAGCCGATGGGGACACATCGCACCAGCCGATGGGGACACATCGCACCAGCCGATGGGGACACATCGCACCAGCCGATGGGGACACATCGCACCAGCCGATGGGGATATGCAGTGTCAGTAGGTTATAATGAGAGGCCTCTACAGGACACGGGTCAGTCAGCGAGATGCTCCTTCAGCAACAGCAAAACTGTATGCGGTCCCTGGGTCGTCACTGCTTAGTTCGACAGTCACTAAGAATGGTCGACATTCACAGGTCAACACAAGCTTAATGTCAACATGACTAAGGTCAACGTGAGTTTTTCACATTTTCTTTAAAAAGGTGTTTTTTCCATACTTTACTATTTACAAGTGGACATAGAGTGAGAATATAAGTGTGCCGAGTACAGCGAGGCACCGTGCCCAAAAACGCTAGCCATGTCAACCTTATTCATGTCGACCTAAAAAGATTGTGTCCACCTTCTATCAATGTCAACCATTCATAGGTGTCAACCTAGTCACTCTCGACCATTGGTTGTTGACCTAGACATTGTCCATCATCTATTCTATACCATAACCCAGCAGCCAGTGAAATACAAGTAATATAATAGTGTGTAATGCAGAAATAATGTGGAGCAATCCCGGACCTCACACCATTCGGCCGTCTTCTCAGACTTTGCACTTCCTTCGCTTCTTCTAGCTTCATCCTGCAAATGGAGATAACAGATTACCACAGTATCGCGTCCAATCAAAATGTCCCCGAACCGTCCTATTAATATCCACATAAACTACACACACTGCAAAGTGCAATGTAATGCGTGTTTTACCCATAGCAACCAATAAAATTCTGTCTAGCATTTCTTTATTGCTACATAGTAAATGATAGAACTAATCTGATTGGCTGCTATGTGCGAATCTGCATTTTCAACATAAGCATCCCAGTGTTAGATAACCACCCATGAGCTGCTGCCAGGGTATTCTGGGACTTGTTGTTCCACAATACATATCTAAGCAGCAGCACCTCTACATGGCCTACTACAGGAAGCAGCTCACCCACCTGACCGCTTTGGTCACCCCTTCATCCTCATCTTCCTCATCCGAGCTGGAGGTTCTGCGCCGCCGAAAGTTTTTCCCTGCAGGCATGTTAGTAAATAAGCGATATAATACTTCGCCGGAAGAGGACAGAGAAGCGACAATAAATAAACAGAGTGGCGCTTCCGGTGCAGGGTGATGACGTCTGCCAACTCTCCGAGGCCTCCGGGCCACGCCCCTGCCCTGGCAGCGTGGAGGAGCCAGGGATCAGCCGTCAACACTGCTGCGGAAAGATGGGGAGCCGCAGACTGGCAGCCCGAATAGCGTAGTAGGGAGGTAAGCGTCCTCCTCACACACAGCCTGGAGCGTATCCGTGATGGAGACGGGGTGCAGGCACATGGGGGGCTGCCAGGCTGTAGTATAGGCCACTGCTGTGACTGACAGCATGTATATACTGTATATACACCATGGTACATGGATATACTGTATTGTGCATGCTCAGAGTATATACTGTATATACACCATGGTACATGGATATACTGTATTATACATGCTCAGAGTATATACTGTATATACACCATGGTACATGGATATACTGTATTGTGCATGCTCAGAGTATATACTGTATATACACCATGGTACATGGATATACTGTATTATGTATGCTCAGAGTATACGGTATATACACCATGGTACATGGATATACTGTATTAATGTATGCTCAGAGTATACTGTATATACACCATGGTACATGGGATATACTGTTATTGTGCATGCTCAGAGTATACTGTATATACACCATGGTACATGGATATACTGTATTGTGCATGCTCAGGAGTATATACTGTATATACACCATGGTACATGGATATACTGTATTATGCATGCTCAGAGTATATACTGTATATACACCATGGTACATGGATATACTGTATTCTGCATGCTCAGAGTATATACTGTATATACACCATGGTACATGGATATACTGTATTATGCATGCTCAGAGTATATACTGTATATACACCATGGTACATGGATATACTGTATAATGCATGCTCAGCGTATACTGTATATACACCATGGTACATGGATATACTGTATTATGCATGCTCAGAGTATACTGTATATACACCATGGTACATGGATATAGAGAGGGCCGGAGCTGGTCCTGTGCATGCATTAATACTTCCATCCCTAGCACCAAGCTTCCAGGGCCTATACATGCACCGGGAGAACAGGGCCACTATGCAGCAGTCACTGGAAAAGCTTGTGACTGATTTGTGTATGTAGGACACCCTGAGGTATATGTACTAAGATGTGGAGAGAGATAAACTACCAATCATTTTCAGGTTACGTATCAGCTGATTGGCAGGTACATTACCTCTCTCCAAGGCTTAGTACATCTCTCCCAGGGTCTGATGCTTACGTATCCCTGTATACATAACAGGGTGTGATTCCGGATTGCCGATGGATCTTACGGATATCTGTAACCTGCGCGCGTGTGACGCAGAAATCCATCATGTCCTGCACATGCTCCACACCACACGTGGGTGCAGATAAAGTGGCCTGTGGTAACGCAGCAGCCAATCAGCTCCTAACTGTCAGATTGCAGGTTCATTTAAAAAAAATGACAATAAGGAGCTGTTTGGTTGCTGTGTTATCACCGTCCACTTTATCTCTCTCCATGGGGGAAATTTACTAAGATGTGTATTCTACTTCACATGTGATGTTGCTATGGGAAACCAATCAGAATCTACTGCTTATTTATTCAGCACCCTCTAGAAGATAGTAGACAGGATCTGATTGGTTTCCCATAGCAACATCACATGTGAAGTAGAATACACATCTTAGTACATTTCTCACTATGGCCCTTATTCTGGTTGGTGCGGTCGAGCCGCATATGCGGCTCCGACCGCACCAGACGTATCCCCGCCCACACTACGGATCGCCACGGCCGTCCGTACACGGACGGCTGGCGATCCGCACGAAAATGGTGGAGGCGTACGCCTCCACCATGGTGGGAGCTGCCCCCTGCATTCGATGGTCGACGACCATCGAAGGCAGGGCCGCACGCCGCGGCAGCTCCCGCAAGCTGAGACCACACGGACAATCGTCCGTGTGGTAGCTTGTATGGGGGCTGAAAGCTGACATCCGCCGACGTCAGCTTTCCGCCCCCATGAGTGGCGTCATGCCCTCATTACCATGCGTACGCCCCGCGTTTGCATGGGAACGCCCATGAAACGCGGGGCGTACACATAGGGAAATGAGGGGATGAAGCCCCTCACGCCCCTATACGCCCCCTTTGCGGCGGACGAAATCCCGTCTGCGGCGAAGGGGGCTGCACATGCGCAGATTGACCTCTGCGCATGTGCAGAAGAAAAACATCGGCGGTACGGCCGCACGCGGGCCGTACCGCACGAATCAAAATAAGGGCCTATGTCCTAATCCATAGACCTGGTAGTACGCACAGGAAGTGGACTTGTCTTTGCATGAACAGATCCATCTAGAGGGCGGGTAAGGCTGACATCAGTGGTGGTTTGGAGCAGGCGAACGCAGGTGGCACACCTGTTCCTGACTGACCTCCTGATACCAGCACGGACTGGGTATAAGTGCCAATAGCAATGATGACAGCCGCCGAAGGAATTTGGTCCGTAGCACCAGCTTTTAATATGATGATGGATAGAAATCAGCATAGACTGGTGGATACTCACATTTGCATAAGGGCCTGATTCAGAGTTAATCGCTAATTGGAGGGAGAATAGAATAGGTGGCGAGCACAGCAATTCTGCAGTGTGGCGAATGCACTTGCCCCCCCCCCCCTCAGGCTCCTGACAGTCAGCATTCCGATGTCGGAGAAATGATTGCGGGAATCCCGACTGTCAGCGAGTTACACCATACCCGGTAGTAGGTCTGCTTCATGCTGCATACAGTACATTACTAGCGTGCCCAGCTCTGCACAACGGTATCAGCTGTCTCCCTATAGTCACGGTGGTATCTACATAGTTCTGGTGACTTTTTCCTGGCAAAGTCTGGCTATATTATCATCTTCTGTATGTCGTTCAGTAGTTAAACCTGCAGTGCAGTGATCATACTGCTACTGTATATAGTATATATACAGTACATAGAAATAGGACCAGGTTGTCTGCTATGTATAGATAAGGATTTATACAAATGTTTGTTGTCAGTTGTCTGATTCAAATATCAAAATTTCAGCAGCTGCTCCGCAAATGATCATTATGTGTTGTGATAACATGACGTCGGCCAGTAACGGAACGTGGTCAGGAAGCTGGTGTTCAGTATACAGACTGCCATCAGAAGACCCGAAGAGGTCAGGATGCCTGATTCCTGACAGGCCGGCATACCGTTCAATGAACTTGGGGGGCAGGTTATGGTCAGGCTGGGGATGGGGGGAGGGGGGGGGGGGGGTTAGGCACTAATGAGATGACTTAAGGTTATTCTGTGGGGAGGGGAAGGTTAGTGCTAGGCTGAGGGGAAGGATAGGGCTAGACTGTGTGTGTGGGGGGGGGGAATGTTAGGGTTAGGCTGTGGGAGGGGAATGTTAGGGATAGGCTGTGAGAGGGGAAGGTTAGGGCTAAGCTGCAGGAGGGAATATTAGGGTTAGGCTGTGAGAGGGGAAGATTAAGTCTAGGCTGTGGGAGGGGAAGGTTAGGGTTAGGCTGTGGGGAGGGAGGTTTGGTTAGGCTGTGGGGAGCGGAGGTTAGGGTTAGGCTGCTGGGAGGGGAAGGTTAGGGTTAGGCTGAGGGAGGGAAAGGTTAGGATTAGGCTGCGGTAGGGGAAGGTTAGGGTTAGACTGCGGCAGGGGAGGTTAGGGTTAGGCTGCAGGAGGGTAGCTAAGGCTCTGGGTGGGGAAGGTTAGGGTTATGCTACGGGAGGGGAAGGGTAGGGCTAGGCTGTGGGGAGGGGAAGGTTAGGGCTAAGCTGGGGGGAGGGGAAGGTTAGGGCTAGGCTGTGGGGGGGGCAAGGTTAGGGTTATGCTGTGGTAGGGGAAGGTTAGGGTTATGCTGTGGGGAGGGAAAGGTTAGGGCTAGGCTGTGGGAGTGGAAGGATAGGGTTAGGCTGCAGGAGGGGAAGGTTAGGGCTAGGCCGTGGGAGGGGAAGGTTAGGGCTAGGCCGTGGGAGGGGAAGGTTAGGGTTAGGCTGCGGGAGGGGAAGGTTAGGGCTAGGCTGCGGGAGGGGAAGGTTAGGGCTAGGCTGCGGGGAGGGGAAGGTTAGGTCTAGGCTGCAGGGGGGCGAGGGGTTAGGGATAGGCTGTGGGAGGGGAAGGTTAGGGTTAGGCTGCAGGAGGGGAGGGGAAGGTTAGGGCTAGGCCGTGGGAGGGGAAGGTTAGGGTTAGGCTGCGCTGAGGGGAAGGTTAGGCTAGGCTGCGGGGGGGGGGGGGGTTAAGGATAGGCTGTGGGAGGGGAAGGTTATAGTTAGGCTGCTGAAGGGGAAGGTTAGGACTAGGCTGCTGGAGGGGAAGGTTAGGGTTAGGCTGCTGGGAGGGGAAGGTTAGGACTAGGCTGCTGGAGGGGAAGGTTAGGGTTAGGCTGTGGGGAGGGGAAGGTTATAGTTAGGCTGCTGGAGGGAAGGTTAGGGCTAGGCTGTGGGGAGGGGAAGGTTAGGGCTAGGCTGTGGGGAGGGGAAGGTTAGGGTTATGCTGCAGTGAGGGAAGGTTAGTACTAGGCTGCGGGGGGGGGGGGAGGTAGGGATAGGCTGTGGGAGGGGAAGGTTAGGGATAGGCTGCTGGAGGGGAAGGTTAGGGTTAGGCTGTGGGAGGGGAAGGTTAGAGTTAGGCTGCTGGAGGGGAAGGTTAGGGCTAGGCTGCGGAAGGGGAAGGTTAGGGTTAGGCTGTGGGTAGGGGGTTAGATTTAGGCACTTAGAAGGGGGGTTAGGTTTAGGCGGCATGGTGCAGGGGTTAAGTTTAGGCACTAGATAGGAGAGTTTTGGGTACCGAATATGGGTAGTATCCAACTAGATGTTGTCTGCTTTCAGGTGATAAAAAAATAGTCTAATATCTCAATTCATGACCGATGATCATTATCATGGTATCCAATTAACGGCCATTTTTATTGGCCAGAAATGAACCCGCAAGCATGCAATAACACATGGTATCCTGGATAGTTTCCCAATCCCACATGTATCACGGCTCTGACAACTGCTTATCCCGGATTTATGTTTCAGGTGCCTGAGGCACCGCAGCATGAACCCCAAGGGCCAGCATCTGGTAGAGGAGTGTGCCACAGCTAGTACCACTGCTAATAGGATTCCCCCTATATCTTTACAATCTAACCTCCGTCCCCACAGCCTAACCCTAACCTTCCCCTCCCACAGCCTATCCCTAACCTTCCCCTCCCGCAGCCTAACCCTAACCTTCCCCTCCCGCAGCCTAACCCTAACCTTCCCCCTCCCGCAGCCCTAACCCTAACCTTCCCCCCCACAGCCTAACCCTAACCTTCCCCTCCCTGCAGCCTAACCCTAACCTTCCCTCCAGCACCCTAACCATCCCCCTCCAGAACTCTAACCTTCCCCTCCCACAGCCTATCCCTAACTCCCCCCCCCCCCCTGCAGCCTAACCCTAACCTTCCCCTCCTGCAGCTTAACCCTAACCTTCCCCTCCAGCACCCTAACCTTCCCCTCCCACAGCCTATCCCTAACCCCCCCCCGCAGCCTTACCCTAACCTTCCCTTCCCGCAGCCTAACCCTAACCTTCCCCTCCCGCAGCCTAACCCTAACCTTCCTCTCCAGCACCCTAACCTTCCCCTCCAGCACCCTAACCTTCCCCTCCCCGCAGCCTAACCCTAACCTTCCCCTCCCACAGCCTAACCCTAACCCCCCCACAGCCTATCCCTAACCCCCCCCCCCACAGCCTATCCCTAACCCCCCCCCCCCGCAGCCTAACCCTAACACGACACAGACTAATAGCCACTCCCCAATCTGCCAAACAACATTCTCTTCCATACAGGCCGCACCGACACGGACTAATAGCCACTCCTTGCGGGTTACTGAGAAGGTTTGTGCCCAGTTATTACTTCATGTAAGATTATTCTATTCTTCTCTTCTCAGGCTATTTGTCCCATTATCCTTCATGCCTAAAACCTGAGGCGTTCCCCTTCTCTCTGTCCTGCTCCTTACAAGCACAATGGGGGACATTGAAGATTTCTGTTCACATCTGGATTCCATTGGAGAAGTCACTAAGGAGGATCTGATCCTAAAATCAAAGGTTGGTTCTTATGTTATTACACTGGCTGGCTGTGGGACTGGCCATACACATGTATTACACTGGCTGACTGTGGGACTGGCCATACACATGTATTACACTGACTGTCTGTGGGACTGGCCATACACATGTATTACACTGGCTGACTGTGGGACTGGCCATACACATGTATTACACTGGCTGACTGTGGAAACTGGCCATACACATGTATTACACTGGCTGGCTGTGGGACTGGCCATACACATGTATTACACTGGCTGGCTGTGGGACTGGCCATACACATGTATTACACTGGCTGGCTGTGGGACTGGCCATACACATGTATTACACTGCTGACTGTGGGACTGGCCATACACATGTATTACACTGGCTGACTGTGGGACTGGCCATACACATGTATTACACTGGCTGACTGTGGGACTGGCCATACACATTTATTACACTGCTGACTGTGGGACTGGCCATACACATGTATTACACTGGCTTACTGTGGGACTGGCCATACACAAGTATTACACTGGCTGACTGTGGAACTGGCCATACACATGTATTACACTGGGCTGACTGTGGGACTGGCCATACACATGTATTACACTGGCTGACTGTGGGACTGGCCATAAGTCCACATGTATTACACTGGCTGACTGTGGGACTGGCCATACACATGTATTACACTGGCTGACTGTGGGACTGGCCATACACATGTATTACACTGGCTGACTGTGGGACTGGCCATACACATGTATTACACTGGCTGGCTGTGGGACTGGCCATACACATGTATTACACTGGCTGACTGTGGGACTGGCCATACACATGTATTACACTGGCTGACTGTGGGACTGGCCATACACATGTATTACACTGGCTGACTGTGGGACTGGCCATACACATGTATTACACTGGCTGACTGTGGGACTGGCCATACACATTTATTACACTGGCTGACTGTGGGACTGGCCATACACATGTATTACACTGGCTGACTGTGGGACTGGCCATACACATGTATTACACTGGCTGGCTGTGGGACTGGCCATACACATGTATTACACTGGGTGGCTCTGGGACTGGCCATACACATGTATTACACTGGCTGGCTCTGGGACTGGCCATACACATGTATTACACTGGCTGGCTCTGGGACTGGCCATACACATGTATTACACTGGCTGGCTGTGGGACTGGCCATACACATGTATTACACTGGCAGGCTGTGGGACTGGCCATACACATGTATTACACTGGCTGGCTGTGGGACTGGCCATACACATGTATTACACTGGCTGACTGTGGGACTGGCCATACACATTTATTACACTGGCTGACTGTGGGACTGGCCATACACATGTATTACACTGGCTGACTGTGGGACTGGCCATACACATGTATTACACTGGCTGGCTGTGGGACTGGCCATACACATGTATTACACTGGCTGGCTCTGGGACTGGCCATACACATGTATTACACTGGCTGGCTCTGGGACTGGCCATACACATGTATTACACTGGCTGGCTCTGGGACTGGCCATACACATGTATTACACTGGCAGGCTGTGGGACTGGCCATACACATGTATTACACTGGCTGACTGTGGGACTGGCCATACACATGTATTACACTGGCTGACTGTGGGACTGGCCATACACAATGTATTACACTGGCTGACTGTGGGACTGGCCATACACATGTATTACACTGGCTGGCTGTGGGACTGGCCATACACATGTATTACACTGGGTGGCTCTGGGACTGGCCATACACAATGTATTACACTGGGTGGCTCTGGGACTGGCCATACACATGTATTACACTGGCTGGCTCTGGGACTGGCCATACACATGTATTACACTGGCTGGCTGTGGGACTGGCCATACACATGTATTACACTGGCTGGCTGTGGGACTGGCCATACACATGTATTACACTGGCTGGCTCTGGGACTGGCCATACACATGTATTACACTGGGTGGCTCTGGGACTGGCCATACACATGTATTACACTGGCTGACTGTGGGACTGGCCATACACATTTATTACACTGCTGACTGTGGGACTGGCCATACACATGTATTACACTGGCTTACTGTGGGACTGGCCATACACAAGTATTACACTGGCTGACTGTGGAACTGGCCATACACATGTATTACACTGGCTGACTGTGGGACTGGCCATACACATGTATTACACTGGCTGGCTGTGGGACTGGCCATACACATGTATTACACTGGCTGACTGTGGGACTGGCCATACACATGTATTACACTGCTGACTGTGGGACTGGCCATACACATGTATTACACTGGCTGACTGTGGGACTGGCCATACACATGTATTACACTGGCTGACTGTGGGACTGGCCATACACATTTATTACACTGCTGACTGTGGGACTGGCCATACACATGTATTACACTGCTTACTGTGGGACTGGCCATACACAAGTATTACACTGGCTGACTGTGGAACTGGCCATACACATGTATTACACTGGCTGACTGTGGGACTGGCCATACACATTTATTACACTGCTGACTGTGGGACTGGCCATACACATGTATTACACTGGCTTACTGTGGGACTGGCCATACACAAGTATTACACTGGCTGACTGTGGAACTGGCCATACACATGTATTACACTGGCTGACTGTGGGACTGGCCATACACATGTATTACACTGGCTGACTGTGGGACTGGCCATACACATGTATTACACTGGCTGACTGTGGGACTGGCCATACACATGTATTACACTGGCTGACTGTGGGACTGGCCATACACATGTATTACACTGGCTGGCTGTGGACTGGCCATACCATGTATTACACTGGCTGACTGTGGGACTGGCCATACACATGTATTACACTGGCTGACTGTGGGACTGGCCATACACATGTATTACACTGGCTGACTGTGGGACTGGCCATACACATGTATTACACTGGCTGACTGTGGGACTGGCCATACACATGTATTACACTGGCTGACTGTGGGACTGGCCATACACATTTATTACACTGGCTGACTGTGGGACTGGCCATACACATGTATTACACTGGCTGACTGTGGGACTGGCCATACACATGTATTACACTGGCTGGCTGTGGGACTGGCCATACACATGTATTACACTGGGTGGCTCTGGGACTGGCCATACACATGTATTACACTGGCTGGCTCTGGGACTGGCCATACACATGTATTACACTGGCTGGCTCTGGGACTGGCCATACACATGTATTACACTGGCTGGCTGTGGGACTGGCCATACACATGTATTACACTGGCAGGCTGTGGGACTGGCCATACACATGTATTACACTGGCTGGCTGTGGGACTGGCCATACACATGTATTACACTGGCTGACTGTGGGACTGGCCATACACATTTATTACACTGGCTGACTGTGGGACTGGCCATACACAATGTATTACACTGGCTGACTGTGGGACTGGCCATACACATGTATTACACTGGCTGGCTGTGGGACTGGCCATACACATGTATTACACTGGCTGGCTCTGGGACTGGCCATACACATGTATTACACTGGCTGGCTCTGGGACTGGCCATACACATGTATTACACTGGCTGGCTCTGGGACTGGCCATACACATGTATTACACTGGCAGGCTGTGGGACTGGCCATACACATGTATTACACTGGCGGACTGTGGGACTGGCCATACACATGTATTACACTGGCTGACTGTGGGACTGGCCATACACATGTATTACACTGGCTGACTGTGGGACTGGCCATACACATGTATTACACTGGCTGGCTGTGGAACTGGCCATACACATGTATTACACTGGCTGACTGTGGAACTGGCCATACACATGTATTACACTGGCTGACTGTGGGACTGGCCATACACATGTATTACACTGGCTGGCTGTGGGACTGGCCATACACATGTATTACACTGGCTGACTGTGGGACTGGCCATACACATGTATTACACTGGCTGGCTGTGGAACTGGCCATACACATGTATTACACTGGCTGGCTGTGGGACTGGCCATACACATGTATTACACTGGCTGGCTGTGGGACTGGCCATACACATGTATTACACTGGCTGACTGTGGGACTGGCCATACACATGTATTACACTGGCTGGCTGTGGGACTGGCCATACACATGTATTACACTGGCTGGCTCTGGGACTGGCCATACACATGTATTACACTGGCTGGCTGTGGGACTGGCCATACACATGTATTACACTGGCTGGCTGTGGGACTGGCCATACACATGTATTACACTGGCTGACTGTGGAACTGGCCATACACATGTATTACACAGGCTGACTGTGGAACTGGCCATACACATGTATTACACTGGCTGACTGTGGAACTGGCCATACACATGTATTACACTGGCTGACTGTGGGACTGGCCATACACATGTATTACACTGGCTGGCTGTGGGACTGGCCATACACATGTATTACACTGGCTGACTGTGGGACTGGCCATACACATGTATTACACTGGCTGGCTGTGGGACTGGCCATACACATGTATTACACTGGCTGGCTGTGGGACTGGCCATACACATGTATTACACTGGCTGGCTGTGGGACTGGCCATACACATGTATTACACTGGCTGACTGTGGGACTGGCCATACACATGTATTACACTGGCTGGCTGTGGGACTGGCCATACACATGTATTACACTGGCTGGCTGTGGGACTGGCCATACACATGTATTACACTGGCTGACTGTGGGACTGGCCATACACAAGTATTACACTGGCTGGCTGTGGGACTGGCCATACACATGTATTACACTGGCTGGCTCTGGGACTGGCCATACACATGTATTACACTGGCTGGCTCTGGGACTGGCCATACACATGTATTACACTGGCTGGCTCTGGGACTGGCCATACACATGTATTACACTGGCTGACTGTGGGACTGGCCATACACATGTATTACACTGGCTGGCTGTGGGACTGGCCATACACATGTATTACACTGGCTGGCTGTGGGACTGGCCATACACATGTATTACACTGGCTGGCTCTGGGACTGGCCATACACATGTATTACACTGGCTGGCTCTGGGACTGGCCATACACATGTATTACACTGGCTGGCTGTGGGACTGGCCATACACATGTATTACACTGGCTCTGGGAAGATGTCGGCATAGATAGAGAATATACTAGTGTGCCGAGCGTAGCAAATCACAGAGCCCAAACCATGTCGTCCTTTTGATCCGGTCGACCTATGGTGTAGACCTATTGACTGTCTATCTAGACAATATCTTTCTAATAATCCCGTTATAAAGCCTCACCCAAAAATTCCCTAAAGAGGAGATGTACCTAGCTTGGGGGGGTTGTACTGAGATATACAGACCCTTGTACGACTCCGCAGCTGTTTCTCCAGAGCGGACTCATCACAGGCGGACACTGATTGAACGTTTCGCTGACGTACTTCTCTGTCTCCTATCTCTCTGTAGGGGTCCTGCGAGTCATGCGGAGCAGGTGGTCCCAACCTGTGGGCCTGTCTACAGGTAACTGGCCTTTAATTGTGCAGGCGTGAGGTAGGTCTGTTCCTTCTTGTGACTGACAGATGCTGTCTGCTTTCAGGATGGCTGCCAGTACGTGGGATGTGGAGAGTCCTATGCCGATCACAGTACCTTACATGCCCAGGTGGGGGAGCCGGCGACACTAACGTTTGTGTATGAGTATCATCGATGTTACTGACTTACTGTGGTGTTATGCTGCACTTACAGGCTAAGAAGCACGATCTCACGGTGAACCTGACCACCTTCCGAGTCTGGTGCTACGCCTGTGAGAAAGAGGTTTTCTTGGACCCTCGGGCACCTTCTCCTACTCACTCCCAATCAACCTCCCCCAAGCTAAGCCACCGGGTGCGTCTCTAAAACTGCATGTGTGTAAGGGTGGTATGGTGGCTTCTGAGCACCTGAATGGTGAATATTGTGTAACAAGGAACTTTTCTGATGATGTTTTGAATTTGTTTATCGGACAAAATATATGGCACATAGAACTCAATAGCCGCACTGTACACTTCAATGGAATTAGGTGATGAGGGATGTCGGTATAAACAAGTGTAAGTGGTACTGTGTACAATAACAATACATTTATAGACAGAAGAACAGATACTGAGCCTTGCTTAGAAGGCTAGAGAAGTGGCACTGGGCAGTACTAACATAAAAAGTAATAGGAGCAGTTGTACATCCAGACTAATAATAGATGCCAGAAATAGAATAGAAGTAGTGCTGTGCAGTTGTACATACAGACTAATAATAGATGCCAGAAATAGAATAGAAGTAGTACTGTGCAGTTGTACATACAGACTAATAATAGATGCCAGAAATAGAATAGAAGTAGTGCTGTGCAGTTGTACATACAGACTAATAATAGATGCCAGAAATAGAATAGAAGTAGTACTGTGCAGTTGTACATACAGACTAATAATAGATGCCAGAAATAGAATAGAAATAGTACTGTGCAGTACTAACATACAGACTAATAATAGATGCCAGAAATAGAATAGAAGTAGTGCTGTGCAGTTGTACATACAGACTAATAATAGATGCCAGAAATAGAATAGAAGTAGTACTGTGCAGTACTAACA